>NW_028181399.1:0-17500 GCF_964211825.1 Aythya ferina | reverse complement strand
CTTTAACCCTAACCTAACCCTAACCCTAACCCTAACCCTAACCCTAACGCTAATAACCCTAACCCCTAACCCTAACCCTAACCCTAACCCCTAACCCTAACCCTAACCCTAACCCTAATGGTGGATCTAACCCTAGCCCTAACCCTAACCCTAACCCTAACGCTAACCCTAACCCTAGCCTAAACCCTCTAACCCTAACCCTAACCCTAACCCTAACCCTAATCCTAACCCTAACCCTAAAGCTAACCCTAACCCTAACCTAACCCTAACCCTGCCAGAACCCTAACCCTAACCCTAACATAACACTAACCCTAACACTAAACCTAAACCTATCCCTAACCCTAACCAGAATACGAACCCTAACCCTAACCCGACCCCTAACCCTAACCCTAACCCTAACCCTAACCCTAACCCTGAACATAACCCAACCCTAACCCTAACCGTAACCCTAACTTTAACCCTAACCTAACCCTAACCCTAACCCTAACCCTAACCCTAACGCTAATAACCCTAACCCCTAACCCTAACCCTAACCCTAACCCCTAACCCTAACCCTAACCCTCTAAACCTACCCCTAACCTATCCCTAACCATAACCCTCTAAGCCTAACCCTAACCCTCTAAGCCTAACAATAACCCCCAACCCCAACCCTCACCCGAAACCCTAACTCTAGCCCCAGCCCTAGCCCCTAACCCTAGTTCCCGAGAACTACATCTCCCGGTATGCTCTGGGCATTCAACATGGCCTCCCGGAAGTCCCGAATCCGAAAACTACATTTCCCGGTATACTCTGGGTACGCAACATGGCCTCCCGGAAGTCTGGAGTACAAGAACTACATCTCCCGGCATGCTCTGGGCACACAACATGGCCTCCCAGTGCCGGAAAACTACACCTACCAGCATTCCCCGCACAGCCAGCATGGCCAATCACAGGCCGAGTGCTCGAGAACTGCATTTACCAGCGCTCACTGGAACCCTCACCGCCCTTACAAAAAAAGCCTCAAGCCCTAACATCCAAAAAACCTCGAAACCCCTACAGACCTAACCCAAACTATTTACCACACTAAACCCCTGAAGACCTATGCCTAAAACTCCCAACCCAAAATCTTAGGATGCTCAAAACCCAAACCCAACCCAAAACGTTAGGAATGCTCAAAGCCCTAGCCTAGAAACTTAGGGCGCTCCAAACCCTAACCCCAAAACATTAAGACGCAAAAAACCCTAACCGAAAAACTTAGGGTAATACACCATAAATGTTTGTTCATTGTCTTTTGTATTATAAAAACAAGGAGTTCTGTTTGAGGAGCGGGAGTTGCAAAAGCTCCCTGCTGAAGTAAGGAGCTGCATAATGCTTGCCTAGACACTATGAAAATTCTTTTGCTTAACGTAACAAAAAATAGACCCCCCAACCCATTCTCCTTCTGCATCTCAGTTGCCTCTTTTGTTCAAAGACACTGTTGCAAAGCTCATGTAACCATCTCCTGATAAGTTGCTAAAGTAGTGTATCGACATACATGCCTTCCTGTCTAACGCTGGGCCAACATGACCAAATAATAAAAGAAGTTGAACCACAACGCCGAGGAAGACTTCGGCCTTCATCGTCACGACCACCAGAGGGACAGAGACGACCCCCTAGCAACAGTGCGCGCAGTTGCAGAATATACCAGGATGTGCTGCGTAATCCCGGAATTAGCAAAATATAAATAAAAAGGGACCTTGGCGGGGGTGAGGTGCGTGCCGTTGGCGGAGCTGAGACTCCCCGGCCGCCCAGTGCTGTTTTGCTTGATGTTTGCTCACTCAATAAATTCCTTTCTATGATTAATACAATGCTCTCTGAAAATTAATTAAGGGGGCAACTTATAACACTTTGGACGCTCAAAACCCTATCCCGAAAACATTAGGATGCTCCAAACTCTATCCAGAAAACTTAGGACTCTCCAAACCCTATTCCAAAAACTTAGGACTCTCCAAACCCTTTCCCGAAAACTTAGGACGCTCAAAACCCTATCCTGGAAACATAAAGATGCTCAAAACCCTTTCCCGAAAACTTAGGATGCTCCAAACCCTATCCTGGAAACATTAAGATGCTCAAAACCCTAACCCAACTACTTAGGATGCTTGAAAGCCTATCCCAAAAAATTAGGGCACACAAAAGCCTAACCCCCAAAATTAAGATGCTCAAAATCCAAACCCCCAAAATTAGGATACTCAAAACCCTGGACCTGGAGAACCTAACCTGAAAAAAAAAAAAAAAAAAAAAAGATCTTAAAACCCTAACCGTAAATAACTGACCAAAAATAAAACCTTAAGACTCTAACCCTAAAAAACATATCAACACTACAACCCAAAAAACTCTAATACCCTAACACGCTAACCCTGAAACCCTTAAAACCCTAACCCCCAAATCCTTAAAACCCTAACCGTTAAAACTCCAACCCTAAAAACCTTAAAATCCTAAACATAAACCCTGAAACCCCTTACCCTGAAACCCAACCCTAGTGCCCAATCCCTGAAACCTTAAAACCCTGAATCAATCTGTAGCAAATAGCATAGGCTGAGTCGAGGATCTCAGTACAGTAGCATTATTATTCGAGATTACAATGGCGGGTGTCCCACAAGCAGGAGGGTGCCTACTAATTCCATACACAGTTTATACACTTTTTTTTTCTGCCGAGGACCGGGACCCTCCCCTGTTTCCCCTTTAACTGTGCTATTCAAGGTTCATAATCTAGCTGGTGCTTCACAGAAAATACACAGCTGCTGGCCTGTTACAAGTCACATTTCTTTTGAGGTTTTTACTCTTTGAGGTGATAATGTTTCTTACGCCGTGATTTCCACCTAATTGCTGTAAGGATTCTGGTTGTCTGCGTTTTACAAGGTTGTCTGTTATAATAAATAAAAGTCCCAAATAGGATTACAATCAAAGTTTACAATTCACTGAATGAATAGAGGTAAGCAAACAGTGCTGGGTACGCTGGGAGTCTCTGCTCCACCAAGACGCGCACCAGTTATACACCAGTTACCTCCCTTAAGGGATATAGAGAAGCCCTCTCAGATACGTCCGTCCTACTTCTCCTGCATGCGGCCGGAGGTCGGTCTAATTCTGGTGCTGTTGGTGGTGGAAGCTGGGGCAACGGTGGTACTGGTGGCGATACCACAGCCACCGGAGGGGGAGCCGCCGGGAGTGGATTGTTAGGATATGGAGGTGGTAGCTTATCCAACGGCTCACGTTTATCTTCTTTTTCTTTTTCATGTTCTTCTTGTTCTTCAAATTTCTTACCTGCTTTTAGTGTAAATATTGAGGCTAGAAAAGGACGTGAAGTCCTCCTGATCCATAATCCTGCATAATCACTTTCTTCCTGGCTAAAAGGTTCCTTTGAATTAACATGGATATTTAAGGCCTGGCAAATCCAGTCTTTGAAGGATCCAAAAACAGGCCAAAAGACATGTAGTCTTAAAGGCTCCTTTGGCCATTCTGTCACACAATACTGGACCATTTTTAATTTACTTTTTCCTTTTCTGGGGTCCCTATCATTCCAATTTCGAATCGTTATTCCTAATGGACTTTCTGGTGGTATGACTGGTAATTTGCTCCCTTTCTTCCGGTCTCTGGTCTTCGATTTTGTCTGACCCATCTAGGAATTTTACTCTGGCAATTCCCACAGCCCTTGGTTACCTTAGTAAGAGTGTCTTGCAGGGGGTCGAGGACCTATCACACACCCACAAATCCTATAGGAATCCCTTCGGTCCTTCACCGGCCAAGTCCCTCGCGGGAGATTGGAACCGCGGTTAGAAGACTTCCACAATCGCTTCGGAACTAAGTTCCATCTCAGTCACACTCTTACACACACAGGCAACCGAACCCCACCCAACCGAACGGTATACGCTTTAAATGCTTACGACTCCGTCATCTTCGTTCGGATCTTCACACACACAGTTACGGGCAAAATATAGTGCTGCAGCTGGCAAGGGAGCTGAAAAAAAGAATCAGAAACTTTGCTTACCTTTATTCAGGTTCAAGATGCCATTAGTTCCGACCTGACTCAAACAGCAGCCACCAAATGGTGGGGGTGCCTCTCCTAGATCAAACCAGAAATCAGGAACCAAAGCCCTCCCGGACGAGCGCCCGCTTGTAATAAATGACTGGGTCCCAAATAGGATTGCAATTGAAATTTACAATTTATTAATTGAATAGAGGTAAGCAAGCAGCGCTGGGTGCGCCAGGAGTCTCTGCTCCACCAAGACGCACACAAGTTACATCAGGCGGCTGGCTTTTATGCTGCTAGGCTAATACATATTCATTACTACTTCTACAAAAGGCAGGGTTATTCTAATTAGTTCCCAGAATCCAAACCCTCCCACTGGTGCAGGCGTTATCAGTCTCCGGTGGTCCCTCTGGGGGCCGCTCGTACTGAAGGCTCGTAGTCTTCCTCCCAGGCTTTTCTCTTGTCCTTCTCCTTTGTCCATCTTGGCTGGATGGCAGACACTTGCATAGTGTCCCATGCAACAGTTGTAATAGTTAGCAGTTATTCTGAAACCCCTTTGTTCTCTTATCCCCTATTGACCCGAATTGCTGGACCATTCCTTTGCAAGATACAAGAACTATATACATTAACCACTCTGGTTTTCTCAGACTTTTCATCATATCATGCGGCCCTAGCATTGTTCCATATTGACACGAATCAGATGAACTCATTTCACACTGTTAAGCTGTCTTATCACTGCAAGCGTACCTCAATACCACCTTCCTTCCCTCTACAGGATGTAACTGCGCAAAAACAACATTTTTATTCCCACAACCTTGATCCCCTTACCCTGAAGTCCTTATTCCCCTTAAACCTAACAACTCTAACCACAACCCTAACCCTTATTATCAACCCCCTAACGCTAATGACACTGACCTTAATCCAAACCCCAACCTGCCCCTAACCCCAGACAACCAACAACGAAACACACACACACAAAGATGGAAACTACAAAAAAGGCAAAACCCACGATACAGGCCCCAAATCACAAATACGCAACCAAAATGCTACAGAAAAGCCCCAGATGCAGGCCCCAAATGCTACTGCTAGGCCTCAAAAGCTCAAGATGCATCCCAAAGCAAAAATGCAGACCCCAAACGTTACAGAAAAGCCCCCAAACCCAGGCTGCACAAGTCTACAAGCAGGCCCCAAACTGCCAACAGAAGCAGGCACCAACCACACCCAGATGCAGACCCCAACTGCCCACAAGCAGCTCCTACCCCACCACCCCCTCGCAAGAACTGGACTCCACCCAGACACTGGCCCAAGACCCGGGCCCGACCCCCGCCACCCCCCCTACCCTCCCCCCGACACAGGTGTACAAGCAGCTCACAACCCGCCCCTTCAGAGACCGGTCCCACTCCCCCCACCCCCCCCAAGACATGGGATGCGGAGGTGTACAACCAACTCCCAACTCCCTCCCCCTCAAAGGGAGGCCCCAAAGACCCCCAAATGGAGGCTCCTAGAGTGAACAAGCACCTCCCAACTCCCCCAGGCACAGGCCCACCCCCCCCCCCCCCAAACACAGGCCACAAAGGTGTATAAACAGCCCAGACCCCCCTCCAAGACCATGGCCCCTATAGTGTACAAGCAGCTCCCAACCACCCACAGATGCAGACCCCAACCCTTCTCAAAAGGGAGGAACCTAGAATGCATGAGCAGCCTCCCAACCCCTCTAAACATAGGTCCAAAAGTGCACAAGCAGCTCCCAACCCCCCTCAAATACAGACCCCAAAAGTGTACAAGTAGCTCCCCCCCTGAGACAGGACCCAAAGGTGTACAACCAGTTCCCAACACCCCTGAGACACAGGCCCCAACCCCCCCCCCAGACACAGCGACCCAAATTCTACAAGCAGCTCCCAACCCCTGCCAGGCAGGCCCTATACAAGCAGCTCCCAACCTTCCCCCCCCCCCGAGGGAGGCCTCCAAGCCCCCCTAAACACAGGCCCCTACAGTGTACAGGCAGCTCCCAGCCACCCCCAGATGCTGGCCCCAAAGTTGTACAAACAGCTCCCAGCCACCCTGCAGAAACAGATTCCTACATTGTACAAGCAGTTCCCAGACCGCTAGACACAGGCCCTGACCCCCCACACATGCAGGCCCCAAAGGTGTACAAGCAGCTCCCACCCCTCCCCCAGACGCAGGTCCCAAGCCCCCCCCCCAAACACAGGCCCCTACAACCAGCACCCAACCCCCTACCCCCGATGCCAGGCCCAAAGGTGTAGAAGCAGCTCCAAACCTCCTCCCTCAACCCAGGCTCCAACAGTGTACAAGCACCTCCCAACCAACCCTCCCGTCCCTCCCCCACCCCCCCGACACAGGCTCCAAAGGAATACAAAGAGCTCCCACCCCTCCCCCAGATGCAGGTCTCAACCCCCTCCCGCCCCCAGAAGCAGGCCCCAAAGGTGTAGAGTCAGCTCCCAACCCCCTCAATGCTGGCCCCAAGGGTCTACAAGCAGCTCCCCCCTTGCCCCCAGATACCGGCCCCCAGACACAGACCCCAAAAGCCTAATCACAGGCCCTGAACTCTAGAGGCAGGCTCCAAAACCCAGGACAAAGCCCCAGTGGTTCGAGACAGGGCCCAAATCCCAGACACAGGCCCCAAACGCTAAACATATGCCAAAAAAAGTATTAGTGCTGGTGCCAAATGTTACAGACAGGCCCAAAAGCCCGAGATGCTCAAGGCTGAGACGTAACTTGGCTTTCTGAATTACTGGAAAGCAGCTTTCATTCTCAGATAATTGTGTGCAGGCTAGATAGGATGGGGCTTCAGGCACCTCTTCACCTGAGGAAACACACTGCCATCAGGCACCGCTGTGCCAGACAAGCTTGTTTTGCTAGAACACCCTACTCAGATGCACTGTGGCATTCAAGTGAACTGCTTTCATGCAAATATAACGACTGATGTTACAACCCACCTTGCCTGTGGCACCTGATGAACAGAAGAGTAAGCCACCGCAGCGCTTCAAAACCATCCCTGCACGTGCCGCTCCTTGTCGCTCTCTGGCCTTATCTCATATCCTTATCCACTTCTGTGGAGAGCCTGCCACGGCACCTGCAAAGCAAGACGGACACCTTTCATAGTCACCTTGTGCTACTTGGTCGTTCTGCTCCAACCCAGCTCATGACCAGCCCCTCTTCTTACACAGCTCTTCAGAGTGCAGTTTGCTCCTTTGAGCCTGTGCGAGACACCTGTGAAAGAAAAAGAAACGCATAGGCCGATGCAGCATCCAAAGACACAGCACAACTAGGTAAGTTACTCTCATCTGCTCCCTTACCTCTGCCGCTTACCAGCCCCCGAGGCAGATGCTTCAATCTACCCTCTTCAAACAGCTACAACACCTCTAAAAGACAAAGAGGGGATGCTTAGAGGAACAGTGAGACATACCTACAACACAACAACTGCTACATCTGTGGTAAATAGTTTGGGTTAGGTCTGTAGGGGTTTCGAGGTTTTTTGGATGTTAGGGCTTGAGGCTTTTTTTGTAAGGGCGGTGAGGGTTCCAGTGAGCGCTGGTAAATGCAGTTCTCGAGCACTCGGCCTGTGATTGGCCATGCTGGCTGTGCGGGGAATGCTGGTAGGTGTAGTTTTCCGGCACTGGGAGGCCATGTTGTGTGCCCAGAGCATGCCGGGAGATGTAGTTCTTGTACTCCAGACTTCCGGGAGGCCATGTTGCGTACCCAGAGTATACCGGGAAATGTAGTTTTCGGATTCGGGACTTCCGGGAGGCCATGTTGAATGCCCAGAGCATACCGGGAGATGTAGTTCTCGGGAACTAGGGTTAGGGGCTAGGGCTGGGGCTAGAGTTAGGGTTTCGGGTGAGGGTTGGGGTTGGGGGTTATTGATAGGCTTAGAGGGTTAGGGTTAGGCTTAGAGGGTTATGGTTAGGGATAGGTTAGGGGTAGGTTTAGAGGGTTAGGATAAGGGTTAGGGGTTAGGGGTTAGGGGTTAGGGGTTGGGGTTGTGGTTAGGGTTAGGGTAAGGGTTAGGGTAAGAGTATTAGGGTTAGGGTTCGGGTTCACATTAGGGTACGGGTAAGGGTTAGGGCAAGGGTAAGTGTTAGGGTAAGGCTAAGGGTGAGGATAAGGTTTAGGTTTAGGGAAAGGGTTAGGTTTATGGTAAGGGTTAGGGTAAGGGTTAGTGTTAGGGTTAAGAGTTAGGGTAAAGGATAGAGTAATGGTAAGGATAAGGGTAGGGTAAGGATTAGGGTAAGCGTTAGGGTTAGGGTTAGAGGGTTAGGGTTAGGGTTAGGGTTAGGGTTAGGGTTAGGGTTAGGGTTAGGGTTAGATCCGCAATTAGGGTTAGGGTTAGGGTTAGGGTTAGGGTTGGGTTAGGGTCCCAGAACTAGGGTTAGGGTTAGGGGTTAGGGTTATTAGGGTTAGGGTTAGGGTTAGGGTTAGGGTTAGGGTTAGGTTAGGGTTAAAGTTAGGGTTACGGTTAGGGTTAGGGTTGGGTTATGTTCAGGGTTAGGGTTAGGGTTAGGGTTAGGGTTAGGGTTAGGGTTAGGGTTAGGGGTCGGGTTAGGGTTAGGTTTCGTATTCTGGTTAGGGTTAGGGATCGGTTTAGGTTTAGTGTTAGGGTTAGTGTTATGTTAGGGTTAGGGTTAGGGTTCTGGCAGGGTTAGGGTTAGGTTAGGGTTAGGGTTAGCTTTAGGGTTAGGGTTAGGATTAGGGTTAGGGTTAGGGTTAGAGGGTTTAGGCTAGGGTTAGGGTTAGCGTTAGGGTTAGGGTTAGGGTTAGGGTTAGGGCTAGGGTTAGATCCACCATTAGGGTTAGGGTTAGGTTAGGGTTAGGGTTAGGGTTAGATCCGCCATTAGGGTTAGGGTTAGGGTTAGGGTTAGGGGTTAGGGTTAGGGTTAGGGTTAGGGGTTAGGGTTACTAGGGTTAGGGTTAGGGTTAGGGTTAGGGTTAGGGTTAGGGTTAGGGTTAGGTTAGGGTTAAAGTTAGGGTTACGGTTAGGGTTAGGTTTGGGTTATGTTCAGGGTTAGGGTTAGGGTTAGGGTTAGGGTTAGGGTTAGGGTTAGGATTAGGGTTAGGGTTAGGGTTAGGGTTCGTATTCTGGTTAGGGTTAGGGATAGGTTTAGGGTTAGGGTTATATTTTAGGGTTAGGTTAGGGTTAAAGTTAGAGTTAGGTTTAGTGTTAGGGATAGGGTTAGGTTTAGTGTTAGGGTTAGTGTTATGTTAGGGTTAGGGTTAGGGTTCTGGCAGGGTTAGGGTTAGGGTTAGGGTTAGGTTAGGGTTAGGGTTAGGTTAGGGTTAGGGTTAGCTTTAGGGTTAGGGTTAGGATTAGGGTTAGGGTTATGTTATGTTTAGGGATAGGTTTAGGTTAGGGTTAGAGTTAGGGTTAGGGTTAGGGTTAGGGTTAGGGTTAGGGTTAGGGTTAGGGTTAGGGTTAGGGTTAGGGTTAGGGTTTGGGTTAGGGTTAGGTTAAGGTTATATTAGGGTTAGGGTTAGGGTTATGTTTAGGGTTTGGTTTAGGGTTTGGGTTAGGTTAGGGTTAAAGTTAGGGTTACGGGTAGGGTTAGGATTAGGGTTGGGTTATGTTCAGGGTTATGGTTAGGTTAGGGTTAGGGTTATGATTAGGGTTCTGTTAGGGTTAGGGTTAGGGTTTGGGCTATGGTTAGGGTTAGGTTAGGGTTAGGGTTATGGTTAGGTTAGGGTTAGGGTTAGGGTCAGAGTTAGGATTAGGTTTTGGGTTAGGTTAGGGTTAAAGTTAGGGTTAGGGTTAGGGTTAGGGTTAGGTTTTGTTCAGGGTTAGGGTTAGGTTTTAGGGTTAGGGCTAGGGTTATCTTAAGGGTTAGTGTTAGTGTTAGGGTCGGGTTAGGGTTATGATTAGGGTTCTGTTAGGGTTAGGGTTAGGGTTAGGGCTAGGGTTTGGTTTAGTGTTTGGGTTAGGTTAGGGTTAAAGTTAGGGTTACGGGTAGGGTTAGGGTTAGGGTTGGGTTATGTTCAGGGTTATGGTTAGGTTAGGGTTAGGGTTAGGATTAGGGTTAGGGTTAGGGTTAGGGATAGATTTATGTTAGGGTTAGGTTAGGGTTAGGGTTATGATTAGGGTTCTGTTAGGGTTAGGGTTAGGGTTAGGGTTAGGGCTAGGGTTACGGTTAGGTTTAGGGTTAGGGTTAGGTTAGGGTTAGGGTTAGGGTTAGGTTTAGGGTTTGGGTTAGGGTTAGGGTTAGGTTAGGGTTAAAGTTAGGGTTACGCGTAGGGTTAGGGTTAGGGTTGGGTTATGTTCAGGGTTAGGGTTAGGTTAGGGTTAGCGTTAGGGTTAGGGTTATCGTAATGTTTTAGGATTAGGGTTAGGGTTAGCTTTAGGGTTAGGGTTAGGGTTAGGTTTGGGGTTAGGGTTAGGTTTAGGTTTAGGGTTAGGGTGAAGGTTTTGTTAGGGTTTGGGTTAGGTTTAGGCTTATGGTTCCGTTAGGGTTAGGGTTAGGGTTAGGGTTCGGTTTTGGTTACGGTTAGGGTTAGGGTTCGGTTTTGGTTAGGGTTGGGGTTTTGGGTTGGGGTTAGGGTTTGGGTTAGGATTCTGTTAGGGATAGGCTTAGGGTTAGTGTTACGGTTAGGGTTAGGGTTTTGTTAGCATTAGGATTAGGGTTCCGTTACGGTTAGGGTTAGGGTTAGGGTTAGGTTTCGGTTTAGGCTTAGCGTTAGGTGTAGGGTTAGGGTTAGGGTTAGGTTAGGGTTAGGGTTAGTGTTAGGGTTAGGGTTAGGGTTAGGTTTAGGGTTACAGTTAGAGTTAGGTTTTGGGTTAGGGTTAGTATTACAGTTAGGGTTAGGGTTAGTTTTAGGGTTACGGTTAGGGTTAGGGTTAGGTTTACGGTTAGGGTTAGGGTTAGAGTTAGGGTTAGGGTAGGTTTAGGGTTAAGGTTAGCGTTAGGGTTAGGGTTAGGTTTGGGATTAGGGTTAGCGTTATGGTTAGGGTTAGGGTTAGGGTTAGGATTATGGTTAGCGTTATTGTTAGAGTTAGGGGTAGGGTTAGGCTTAGGGTTCTGTTAGGGTTAGGGTTACGGTTAGGGTTAGGGTTTATATTTGGTTAGGTTTAGGGTTATGCTTAGGGTTATGGTTATTGTTAGTGTTTGGGTTCCTGTTAGGGTTCTGGTTAGTGTTAGGGTTAGTGTTATGTTAGGGTTAGGGATAGGGTTGGTTTTAGGTTTAGAGTGTTAGGGTTAGATTTGCTATCAGCCGTTAGGATTAGGTTTAGGTTTAGGGTTAGGTTTAGGGTTAGGGTTAGGGTTTGAGCGTTAGGTTTAAATCCGTGGGCAGCCGTTAGGGTTAGGGTTAGGGTTAGGGTTGGGTTAGTGTTAGGTTTAGGTTAGGGTTAGGTTTAGTTTCTGACTACAGTAACTAGACCATCCAATAAAAATCATCCTTATTGTCTTTAGCAAAGCAATGGCTTCTATATCATCAATTAATTGTACATGCCCTTGGAAAAAGCCAAGGCAATACCTCACTTGCTTGGAGCTGTATCCAAATGCAGTTATGTATACAATCTGTAGCAGCAGCTATTATTAGAGAGGGTGAAGGAGGAACTTTGCCCACTGAAATTCAAAAATTTATTTGGGATAATGCTTCAGAATTTGGAAAAGTTTTTCAAGCATGGTGGCAATTAGTCAACTTTACCCTTTATGCAGAAGATGATCAAATTGTTTCCTTTATACTTACTATAAGTAATGCCACCATATACAATGTATAGCCAATCATTGCATTAGGACTCAATCATAATGGAACTATACTTTATCCTAAAGGGCATAAAGTATGGGCCCATCAAAAGGGAGGAAAGTGACAAACAATTGATGTAAATGCATGCATTGTGCATGAACAAAAAGGTTTCATCTGTGAAAGTAACACGCTGGAATCTCAATACATTTGTCTTTACACTGAGCAAAATATTTGCCACTTTGAGATACATCCTAATGAAACCCTTGAAACTGTACTTGTATATATTGGGAAAGGTTGTGTTTGCATGAGAAGTCATTGTGATTCTATAGTCGTAGATAATGCTGTGGTAGATACCAGTAATCACTCTAATGTTTGTGTTTGCAATTTTACCAAAATCTCAACCATATCACACTATCAGGTAGACCTGTGCAACAGGTATAAGGCCCTGGAGACCGAAAGGCAATCGATGGATGGAAAAGGCTATAATCCCTCTCCAGCAGAGATATTGGCAGGGTTGGAAAAGCCAAACCCCCCCGTATAGTGACCACAGGCAGCAGGAAGAAAAGGTGAGTTTTAGTTGTGGGTGATTTATCAGTCAGCGGAACAGAGGGTCCAATACGTAGAAGGGACCATCCTCTAAGGGACATCTGCTGCCTTCCTGGGGCCTGGGTTAGGACATCACAAGGAGGCTTCCCAGCTTGGTTCAAACGTCAGACTATTACCGATTGCTCGTCCTATATCTGGGAGGAGAAGGAGTGGCAATGCATAGCCTGCGAGCAATCAAAAGGGACTTCAAAGATTTGTCAATTTCTCAAAACTCAACGAAACGCAACGGAAACCCCAAAACACCTCAAAAACACCCCAAAAGCGAACCGAATCAGAAGAAAAAACGTGATTTAACCTCCAAAAAACCCTTAAACCTACCTGATGTTCTCCTAAATGTACAATCCACTCCCAACCACCAGAAAAACCAATGGAAACCTAACAAAACCCAACGGAGACCCCAAAACACGTCAAAAACACCCCAAACAAGTCCGGGATAATGCCCAAAAACAGAAGAAAACCCAAAAATACCATAGATCCACCCCAAAAACACACTAAACCTACATGATATTCTCCAAAACCCGCAATTTAAACTTTTCCACCATGATGACCTCGGAAAACCCAACGAAACCCAACGGAGACCCCAAAACACGTCAAAATCACCCCAAACAAAAACGGGATCACCCCCAAAACTGGAAGAAAATTCCAAAAAAGCACGGATCCAATCCCCAAAACACCCTAAACCTACCTGATGTTCTCCAAATCCCAAACTCCACTCCCAACCACCATAAAACCCATTAGGAACTCAATGAAACACAATGGAAACCCCAAAACACGTCAAAAACACCCCAAAAGCAAACCGAAACAGAAGAAAAAACGTGATTTAACCCCCCAAAAACCTTAAACCTACCTGATGTTCTCCAAAACCCACAATCCACTCCTATTTAACATAATAACCAACAAGAACCCAACAAAACCCAATGGAGACCTCAAAACACAACAAGAACACCACCCAAATAAACGGGACTACTCCAAAACAAAAAGAAAACCCTAAAAAACAGAAGAAATCCCACAAAACCATAGATTCACCCCCTAAAAAAAACCTTAAACACACCTATGTTCTCCAAAACCCACAATTTACCATTTTCCACCATGATGAGCAACAAGAAACCAACTAAAACCCACCGGAGACACCAAAACACATCAAAAACACCCCAAAAAAGAACAGGATCACCCCAAAAAAACCAGAAAACCCCAAACACCATAGATGCAGTCCAAAACCACCCTAAACCTACTCGATGTTCTCCAAAACCCACAATTTAAACTTTTCCACCATGATGACCACGGAAAACACAACGAAACCAAACGGAGACCCCAAAACACGTCAAAAACACCCCAAACAAGAAAGGCATCACCCCCAAACTTGGAAGAAAATCCCCAAAAACCATGGATCCAACCCAAAACCACCCTAAACCTACCTGATGTTCTCCAAATCCCAAAGTCAACTCCCAACCACCATAAAACCCATTAGGAACTCAATGAAACGCAACGGAAACCCCAAAACACCTCAAAAACACCCCAAAAGCAAACCGGATCATAAGAAAAAACGTCATTTAACCCCCCGAAAAACACTTAAACCTACCTGATGTTCTCCTAAATGTACAATCCACTCCCAACCACCAGAAAACCCAATGGAAACCCAACAAAACCCAACGGAGACCCGAAAACACGTCAAAAACACCCGAAAACAGAACAGGACCAATCAAGAAACAGAAGAAAACCCTAAAAAACTAAGGAAATCCCTCAAAACCATAGATTCACCGCTCAAAAAAACAAACTCACCTGTGTTATCTAAAAGCTACAATTTACCATTTTTTACGATGATGACCACGGAAAACCCAACAAAACCCAACGGAGACACCAAAACACATCAAGAACACCCCAAAAAAGATCTGCATCACCCCAAAACGGGAAGAAAATCCCCCAAAACCAGAGATCCACCCCAAAGCCACCCTAAACCTACCCGATGTTCTCTAAAACCTACAATTTACCCTTTTCCACCATGATGACCACGGAAAACCCAACGAAACCCAACGGAGACCACAAAACACGTCAAAAACACCCCAAAAAAGAATAGGATCACACCCAAAAAAACCAGAAGAAAACCCCAAATACCATGAATCCACCCCAAAAGTCCCCATAAACCTACCTGATGTTCTCCAAAACCCGCAATTTTCACTTTTCCACCACCATGACCACGGAAAACCCAACGAAACCCAACGGAGACCCCAAAACACGTCAAAAACACCCCAAAGAAGAACAGCATCACCCCCAAAACTGAAAGAAAGTCCCCAAAAAGCACGGATCCAATCCCCAAACCACCCTAAACCTACCTGATGTTCTCCAAAACCAACAATATAAACTTTTCCACCATAATGACCACGGAAAACACAACGAAACCCAACGCAGACCTCAAAACACGTCAAAAACACCCCAAAAAACAACTGGATCAGAAGAAAAAAATAAAACAAAAACCATGAGTTTCCCCCCAAAACCACCCTAAACTCACCTGATCTTCTCCAAATCGACATTTCACTCCCATTCACCATAATGACAAACAAGAACCCAACGAAAACCAATGAAGAACCCAAAACATCTCAAAACCACAGTACAATCAAAACAAATGCAACAGACAACCCAAAACACATTAGAAACACCCCAGAAAAGATCGGGACCACCCCAAAAACAGAAGAAAACCCTAAAAAACAGAAGAAATCCCCCAAAACCATAGATCCACCCCAAAGCCACCCTAAAATTACCCGATGTTCTCTAAAACCCACAATTTAATATTTTCCACCATGATGACCACGAAAAACCCAACGAAACCCAAGGGAGACCACAAAGCACATCAAAAACACCCCAAAAAAGAACAGGATAACCCCTAAAAACGAAAGAAAACCCCAAAAGCCATAGATCCACACCAAAAGTCCCCATAAACCTACCTGATGTTCTCCAAAAGCCACAATTTACAATTTTTCACCATGATGACCAACATGAACCAAACGAAAAACCAAAGGAGACCCCAAAACACGTCAAAAACACCCCAGAAAAGAAAGGGATCAGAAAACAAAAACAAAAACAAAAACTATGAATTTCCCCCCAAAACCACCCTAAACTCACCTGATCTTCTCCAAATCGACATTTCACTCCCATTCACCATAATGACAAACAAGAACCCAACGAAAACCAATGAAGAACCCAAAACACCTCAAAACCACAGTACAATCAAAACAAAATGCAACAGGGAACCCAAAACACATTAGAAACACCCCAGAAAAGATCGGGACCACCCCAAAAACAGAAGAAAACCCTAAAAAACAGAAGAAATCACCCAATACCATAGATTCACCCCCCAAAAAACCTTAAACTCACCTGATGTTCTACAAAACCCAAAATTTAATATTTTCCACCATGATGACCACGAAAAACCCAACAAAGCCCAAGGGAGACCACAAAACACGTCAAAAACACCCCAAACAAGAACAGGATCACCCCCAAAAACGATAGAAAACCCCAAAAAGCACGGATCCAATCCCAAAACCACCCTAAACCTACCTGATGTTCTCCAAAAGCCACAATTTACGCTTTTTCACCATGATGACCAACATGAACCAAACAAAAAACCAAAGGAGAACCCAAAACACGTCAAAAACACCCCGAAAACGAAAGGGATCACCCCCAAAATTGGAAGAAAATCCCTCAAAACCATAGATCCACCCCAAAACCACCCTAAACCTACCTGATGTCCTCCAAAACCAACAATTTAAACTTTTCCACCATAACGACCACGGAAAACCCAACAAAACCCAACGGAGACCCCAAAACAAGTCAAAAACACCCCATACAAGAACGGGATATAACTTACAAAATGAAAGAAATCCCAAAAGCCATAGATCCAACTCCAAAACACCCTAAACCTACATGATATACTCCAAAACCCACAATTTACCATTTTCCACCATGATAACCAACTAAAACCCAACTAAAACACAACAGAGACCCCAAAACACGTCAAAAACACCCCCCCAAAAAAATGCATCACCCCAAAAAAAGAGAAATAAACCCCAAATACCATGAATACACCCCGAAAGTCCACCTAAAACTAACTGAAGTTCTCCAAAATCCACAATTTAAACTTTTCCACCATGATGACCACGGAAAACCCAACGAAACCTAAAAGAGACCCCAAAACACGTCAAAAACACCCCAAAGAAAAACTGCATCACCCCAACACTGGAAGAAAACCCCAAATACCATGAATCCACCCCAAAAGTCCCCCTTAACATACCTGATGTTCTCCAAAACCTACAATTTACACTTTTCCATCATGATAACCACAGAAAACCAAAGAAACCCAACAGAGACGCCAAAACACATCAAAAAAACCCCAAAACAGAAAACGATCACCCCCCAAAAAACAGAAGAAAACCCCAAATACCAGGAATCCACCCCAAAAGTCCCCATAAACCTACCTGATGTTCTCCAAAACCCGCAATTTAATATTTTCCACTACCATGACCACGGAAAACCCAACGAAACCCAACGGAGACCCCAAAACACGTCAAAAACACCCCAAAGAAGAACAGCATCACCCCCAAAACTGAAAGAAAGTCCCCAAAAAGCACGGATCCAATCCCCAAACCACCCTAAACCTACCTGATGTTCTCCAAAACCAACAATATAAACTTTTCCACCATAATGACCACGGAAAACACAACGAAACCCAACGCAGACCTCAAAACACGTCAAAAACACCCCAAAAAACAACTGGATCAGAAGAAAAAAATAAAACAAAAACCATGAGTTTCCCCCCAAAACCACCCTAAACTCACCTGATCTTCTCCAAATCGACATTTCACTCCCATTCACCATAATGACAAACAAGAACCCAACGAAAACCAATGAAGAACCCAAAACACCTCAAAACCACAGTACAATCAAAACAAATGCAACAGAGAACCCAAAACACATTAGAAACACCCCAGAAAAGATCGGGACCACCCCAAAAACAGAAGAAAACCCTAAAAAACAGAAGAAATCCCCCAAAACCATAGATTCACCCCAAAGCCACCCTAAAACTACCCGATGTTCTCTAAAACCTACAATTTAACCTTTTCCACCATGATGACCACGGAAAACCCAACGAAGCCCAAGGGAGACCACAAAACACGTCAAAAACATCCCAAAAAAGAACAGGATAACCCCTAAAAACGAAAG